>NC_068452.1:20837506-20845618 GCF_023373465.1 Oncorhynchus keta
GCAAGCCGCCTGATTTCGCAAACTACATTTACATTACATTTAAGTCATTTAGCAGACGGCTCTTTATCCAGAGCGACTTACAAATTGGTGCATACACCTTATGACAACCAGTGAAACAGCCACTTGCATCTAAATCTTGTTGGGGGGGGAGAAGGATTACTTACCCTTACTTACCCTATCCTAGGTATTCCTTGAAGAGGTGGGGTTTCAGGTGTCTCCGGAAGGTGGTGATTGACTCCGCTGTCCTGGCGTCGTGAGGGAGTTTGTTCCACCATTGGGGGCCAGAGCAGCGAACAGTTTTGACTGGGCTGAGCGGGAACTGTACTTCCTCAGTGGTAGGAGGCGAGCAGGCCAGAGGTGGATGAACGCAGTGCCCTTGTTTGGGTGTAGGGCCTGATCAGAGCCTGGAGGTACTGAGGTGCCGTTCCCCTCACAGCTCCGTGGCGAGCACCATGGTCTTGTAGCGGATGCGAGCTTCAACTGGAAGCCAGTGGAGAGAGCGGAGGAGGCGGGGTGACGTGAGAGAACTTGGGAAGGTTGAACACCAGACGGGCTGCGGCGTTCTGGATGAGTTGTAGGGGTTTAATGGCACAGGCAGGGAGCCCAGCCAACAGCGAGTTGCAGTAATCAAGACGGGAGATGACAAGTGCCTGGATTAGGACCTGCGCCCGCTTCCTGTGTGAGGCAGGGTCGTACTCTGCGGATGTTGTAGAGCATGAACCTACAGGGAACGGGACACCGCCTGATGTTAGTTGAGAACGTCAGGGTGTTGTCCAGGATCACGCCAAGGTTCTTAGCGCTCTGGGAGGAGGACACAATGGAGTTGTCAACCGTGATGGCGAGATCATGGAACGGGCAGTCCTTCCCGGGAGGAAGAGGAGCTCCGTCTTGCTGAGGTTCAGCTTGAGGTGGTGATCCGTCATCCACACTGATATGTCTGCCAGACATGCAGAGATGCGATTCGCCACCTGGTCATCAGAAGGGGGAAAGGAAGATTAATTGTGTGTCGTCTGCATAGCAATGATAGGAGAGACCATGTGAGGTTATGACAGAGCCAAGTGACTTGGTGTATAGCGAGAATAAGAGAGGGCCTAGAACAGAGCCCTGGGGGACACCAGTGGTGAGGAGCGCGTGGTGAGGAGACAGATTCTCGCCACGCCACCTGGTAGGAAGAGCGACCTGTCAGGTAGGACGCAATCCAAGCGTGGGCCGCGCCGGGAGATGCCCAACCGGAGAGGGTGGAGAGGGAGGATCTGATGGTTCACAGTATCGAAGGCAGCCGATAGGTCTAGAAGGATGAGAGCAGAGGAGAGAGAGTTAGCTTTAGCAGTGCGGAGCGCCTCAAGTGATACAGAGAAGAGCAGTCTCAGTTGAATGACTAGTCTTGAAACCTGACTTTTGGATCAAGAAGGTCATTCTGAGAGAGATAGCGGTAGAGCTGGCCAAGGACGGCACGCTCAAGAGTTTTGGAGAGAAAAGAGAGAAGGGATACTGGTCTGTAGTTGTTGACATCGGAGGGATCGAGTGTAGGTTTTTTTTTCAGAAGGGGGTGCAACTCTCGCTCTCTTGAAGACGGGAGGGGACGTAGCCAGCGGTCAGGGATGAGTTGATGAGCGAGGTGAGGTAAGGGAGAAGGTCTCCGGAAATGGTCTGGAGAAGAGAGGAGGGGATAGGGTCAAGCGGGCAGGTTGTTGGGCGGCCGGCCGTCACAAGACGCGAGATTTCATCTGGACAGAGAGGGGAGAAAGAGGTCAGAGCATAGGGTAGGGCAGTGTGAGCAGAACCAGCGGTGTCGTTTGACTTAGCAAACGAGGATCGGATGTCATCGACCTTCTTTTCAAAATGGTTGACGAAGTCATCTGCAGAGAGGGAGGAGGGGGAGGATTCAGGAGGGAGGAGAAGGTGGCAAAGAGCTTCCTAGGGTTAGAGGCAGATGCTTGGAATTTAGAATGGTAGAAAGTGGCTTTAGCAGCAGAGACAGAGGAGGAAAATGTAGAGAGGAGGGAGTGAAAGGATGCCAGGTCCGCAGGGAGGCGAGTTTTCCTCCATTTCCGCTCGGCTGCCCGGAGCCCTGTTCTGTGAGCTCGCAATGAGTCGTCGAGCCACGGAGGCGGGAGGGGAGGACCGAGCCGGCCTGGAGGATAGGGGACATAGGGAGTCGAAGGATGCAGTAAGGGAGGAGAGGAGGGTTGAGGAGGCAGAATCAGGAGATAGGTTGGAGAAAGTTTGAGCAGAGGGAAGAGATGATAGGATGGAAGAGGAGAGAGTAGCGGGGGAGAGAGAGCGAAGGTTGGGACGGCGCGATACCATCCGAGTAGGGGCAGTGGGAAGTGTTGGATGAGAGCGAGAGGGAAAAGGATACAAGGTAGTGGTGGAGACTTGGAGGGGAGTTGCAATGAGGTTAGTGGAAGAACAGCATCTAGTAAAGATGAGGTCAAGCGTATTGCCTGCCTTGTGAGTAGGGGGAAGGTGAGAGGGTGAGGTCAAAAGAGGAGAGGAGTGGAAAGAAGGAGGCAGAGAGGAATGAGTCAAAGGTAGACGTGGGGAGGTTAAAGTCGCCCAGAACTGTGAGAGGTGAGCCGTCCTCAGGAAAGGAGCTTATCAAGGCATCAAGCTCATTGATGAACTCTCCGAGGGAACCTGGAGGGCGATAAATGATAAGGATGTTAAGCTTGAAAGGGCTGGTAACTGTGACAGCATGGAATTCAAAGGAGGCAATAGACAGATGGGTAAGGGGAGAAAGAGAAAAGACCACTTGGGAGAGATGAGGATCCCGGTGCCACCACCCCGCTGACCAGAAGCTCTCGGGGTGTGCGAGAACACGTGGGCGGACGAGGAGAGAGTGGTAGGAGTAGCAGTGTTATCTGTGGTGATCCATGTTTCCGTCAGTGCCAAGAAGTCAAGGGACTGGAGGGAGGCATAGGCTGAGATGAACTCTGCCTTGTTGGCCGCAGAACGGCAGTTCCAGAGGCTACCGGAGACCTGGAACTCCACGTGGGTCGTACGCGCTGGGACCACAAGGTTAGGGTGGTCGCGGCCACGCGGTGTGGAGCGTTTGTATGGTCTGTGCAGAGAGGAGAGAACAGGGATAGACAGACACATAGTTGACAGGCTACAGAAAAGGCTACGCTAATGCAAGGAAATTGGAATGACAAGTGGACTACACGTCTCGAATGTTCAGAAAGTTAAGCTTACGTAGCAAGAATCTTATTGACTAAAATGATTAAAATGATACAGTACTGCTGAAGTAGGCTAGCTGGCAGTAGCTGCGTTGTTGGCACTACACTAATCAAGTCGTTCCGTTGAGTGTAATAATTTCTACAGTGCTGCTATTCGGGGGCTAGCTGGCTAGCTAGCAGTGTTGTTTACGTTCGCTGTACGGATATACCATTCATGTAAGCTTGCGATATCAGGCAGCTTGCGAGGCTACATTCAGTACACTGCAAGTCACGATATCAAGAGAGGCTCTCTCACTTAGGCATTCTTTCACTACATTGAGTCAGGACTTACAGTGAGTGGCCCCGCCTCCGTCAATAAGGGCCATGTCTTCATTGTGCTCCGTCTTGTACACTCTGTTCATCAGCTCCCACTCCTCTGGGATCCCCATGCCTTGACCCTCTTCAAAGTCCACCATCACTGGCCCAGCCGACACAAGGTCAAATGGGTCAGGCAGTCCAGCACAGTCCTCCACCACCTCCTGGGGATGGGGCTCCACGGTGGTCCTTTGTGATGCTTGGGAGGTTGAGCAAGTGGTTTGACCCATTGGATTCTTAATGTTGCCACGCCCACCACCCCCCCTCGGTCCTGTGTTACAGAATGCCTCTGAAGACCCAGCCTGCACCCTCCAGTCACCCCCACTGGGGGCCTCTAACCTCTGCTTCAGTCCCAGGGTGTCCTGGTCCCTCTGGGTCAATGAGGAGAGTCCCTGCTGCTGGTCCCCTTGGAGCCCGGTTAACAGACGCACAGTCTCACACAGCACAGACTCCACTGCTGTACGCACTGCCTCCTCAATGGCCCCACCCAGTCTGTCCCTCAGGAAGCTGATGGACACCTGGACATCCATCTTGGCACAGCTCTACCTGGCTGTCTCTGTGACTTTAGACACCAACTTCAGGTTTCAGGCTCTATGAGATGATATGTAGCTAGTCTATTCAAAAGTCACCAAACCTGGGTATTGCCAAAGATTCTCTAGTATAAGTTATTGCTTAAGTTCTTCCTCTCTGATAATTGATATGACCACATCTCTAAGCCTCTCTCACTTGGAGCGTCAACTAGAGATACACACTGAGTAATATGAATTTTACTAAGAACAATCATATTAGCTCTTCACCCTAAAACTACAGATATCTTGGCAACCCAAAAACCAATGTCAACATAGCTAGCTAAGCTAGTAACATTACTACCATATTATGCGTTAGACTGGTGAATACATTCAGTTTTGCAACTGACTAGGTATCCCCTTTTCCTGTTGTTGTCCCCATTATTATAGCTCGCAACAAAACAGGCTCTAGCTAGCTAATCATTTCCTACAAGCTATCGCTGTAAAATTAAAAGATTCATTCAACTAGTTAACGTCACCAACATTTCACTGCAAATTATCGAAAAAATACTTGAAGTCTACGCGGGATTGGGACTTTAAACCAAAGTAAAACATTAATATATAATTTTTTGAAGCGTTCTATCTAGCTAGCTATCGATTCTAGCTAGCTATCGTCCCCTAAATAAAACGTCATCGGCAAGAGGCAGCAAGCGTCAGAAGAGAACGGTGTGAAGCCATACAGAGATTTCAGCCATGGTATTCTCACTTTTCTTATGTTGTTTACCTAACAAGCATCAGGTGACTATTTTTCAGGAATACTCAGGTACTTCAATTTATTAGTTTGTTCTTGTATGACCGGAAGTCCTATTTTCCTTACAAACTTACGAAGAAGATTGAAAGCTGTATTTATTTTTTATGTATGCAATAACTAAGATACTGTTTTAAAGGGCATACAGGTCTGCTCTGACTTTATACGGTTATTGTTCTATTTAGTTATTAATACTCATTTCCAAAAAAAAAGGTCTTAGGAACATGTATATGTAAAACATTTTTTATTCATTTTTTTCATGTTCAGTTTTCATATGCACTTAAAAGTAGGTACCCTTTTATTTAAATTGTTAATTTGTACTTTATTTCTCAGAATAGTTCCTGATTACACTAAAGAGGGTTTTTGGTCTCTCTTACTACAAGAACCCTTGGTTTGGTGTCACTACAATGGAAAATACCTTTGGTGGTAATATTCTACACTCGGAATGTGACCCCTTTGGTCACTTTTTATTTGTCTTGTGATCAGTTACAATGACATTACGCTCATTACTGTAAAATTCTACGGGTACAACACCAAACATGAGAATGAGGAGTTACTTGAATCTATAGAGAAACATATACTTCATTGGTTATCTAAATTTCCCAATTCGTGATTATTGATAGGAGGGGACTTTAACATGACTATAGATAATTAAACTGATAGATGACCCCCCAGGTAGACCAACCAATCAGAATTTGGGTTTAATACTTTTTATGGAAAAGTTTGATCTTACTGATATATGGAGCGAGAGGTTTCCGGCCGACAGATCATTCACTTGGAGTAACAAAACAGGTTCAAGACAATCCAGAATAGATGTTTGGCTTGTATCCAAATGTGTTGATAGTGAGTGTGTTACTACAAATATTTGTACTACTCCCCACACAGACCATAGGGCCATTTACATTGATATCAAAATATTTACCCCTGATATGAACCTTGGTAGAGCATCCTACTGGAAGCTAAATATTTCATTATTAAATAATGATATAGTTCAATTTGAGGTTAAAAATCTGCTCTCACACTTTTGGGAAAGGGCTTGTGAAGAAAAATCTTGTTGCAAGAACTGGGAGCTCTTTAAATTTGAGGTGTCCAAATACCTTAAATATGGTAGTAATCTTGCTAAGACCAGAAGAGCTGAGGAGGAAAAGGTGATCATTAAGATAACTTCCCTTTCTCATAGGTCCCCAGCCAGCCTTTCGGGGGAGGAGAAGATGGAACTCATTGAGTTACAAAATAAACTGGATAATATATATAAATTAAAAGCAGAAGGAGCCTTTATTAGATCTAGGAAAAAATGGATTGAGGGAGAACAGAATTCATCCTATTTCTTTAGACTTGAGAAATGTCACTCTAAAAATAACACTATCCATAAGTTAAACATTGGTGTTATTACTGATGACCAAACATTAATCGCTAAATACTGTAGCAATTTTTACAGAAAATTGTATAGCTCTACGTACCGTCAGGAATCCACAGATATGTTTTTTTAACTCACTGAATAATGTTCACTCTATCAGTGATATAGAATCTAAACAGGCTGATGAACCCATCAAAGTTGAAGAGATTACAGTATCAAACATCTAAAGAACAATAAATCACCAAGTGTTGATGGAATTACATCAGAATTTTACAAATGATTTTCTGAGCAAGTAGCTCCCTTCCTATTTGAAGTCTTTTTTAGAGAGTATTAAAAACAATGTTCTCCCTCCTACAATTAGTCAGGGGTTAAGCCTAAGCCTAAAAAAAATAAGTGCTGCTCATCAATAACTTGTGTCCAATTTGTCTTCTTAATAATGACTATAAGATATTAGCCTTACTACTTGCAAAAAGTAGTAAAGAAGTCCTGGATGCAATCATTGATGAAACACAGTCTGGCTTCATGAGGAACAGACATATTTCTAACAATGTCAGACTAGTATTAGACATACTTGACTACTCAGGCCTAATAACTGAGGATAGCTTCATATTTTTTAGATCTTTATAAAGCATTTGACACAGTAGAGCATCAGTTTCTCTTCCACTCCCTTGAGAGACTTGGCTTTGGGGATTTTTTCTGTACGACACTCTATGCAAATGGTAACAGCTCTATCAAATTGACATATGGCACCTCACCTAGATTTGAGTTAAAGAGGGGAATTAGGCAAGGTTGTCCTCTCTCCGTACCGGTTTTATTAATCACCCAACTTCTTGCAAATTCTTTAAATAATAGTCCTGTACAAGGTATTTCAATAGCTGGTAAAGAAATTATTATAAGCCAGCTGGCTGATACTAAACTTTTTATTTAAGAAGCTAAACAAATTCCCATATCGATCAATGTGATACAATCCTTTTCCAAAGCGTCTGGTCTATATCTTAACATTAATAAATGTGAACTCATAGCTGTCAAAGATTGTGTGACACCTTCATATTATGGTATTCCAGTAAAAGACGAACTTACATATTTAGGCATAACCATTACAAAGGATCAGAAGTCTAGAGGCTTACTACATTTTAACCCTCTTATTAAAAATACCCAGAAGAAGCTAAATCAATGGCTACAGAGGGACTTACCTTTAAAAGGTAGAGTCCTAATAACCAAGGCCGAAGTTAACTCTAGACTAACATATGGCGCTTTATCTTTATATCTTGATAGTAAAATAAGCAAGGAGATAGACCAGATGCTTTTCAACTTTATTTGGAGAAACCGTACCCATTACATTAGGAAAATTGTTGTGATGAACATTTATGAGAATGGTGGACTGAATTTTCTGGACTTTACTACTTTAAATAATACTTTTAAGATTAATTGGATAAAACAATTCCTAAGAAGACCCACTTCTATCTGGAATTTTATTCCTCATCATGTCTTCTCTACTTTTGGTGGCCTTAACTTGTTTTGCAATTATAATATTGACAAAATTCCAGTGAAACTTTCTGCTTTTCATTGGCAGGTTCTCTTGTCATGTCCATTAATTTAAAAACACAATTTTTCTCCACACAGATATATGGAATAATCGGGATATAGTGTATAAAAATACTTCTTTGTTTTTAGAATATTGGTTCCAAAATAATATCCTATTGGTGAGCCAACTGGTAAATGCAGAGGGTCTTTTACTCAATTATAAGGAATTATTTTCACTTTACAAGGTCCCTGTAACACCTAAAGATTTTGCAATTGTTTTAGACGCCATTCCCTCAGGTGTTGCTCTGTTATTCAGGAACGTGTCAAGACCTGACCCTCAGAGCCTACCTTCTATTGACCCTGTTGACTCATCACTAGGCAAGT
>NC_068452.1:20845718-20850150 GCF_023373465.1 Oncorhynchus keta
GTAAACATACATTTCCATATCAAAAGGCGTTTTTTTTAGCAGAAATGCCATCTGGAACATGTGAACCTTTATGTGCCTTAATAAGAAACTTGTTTCCTATCTGTAAATACGAATACAATTGTTAATTTACGAGCCTATTTGTTTTAGACACGGAAAAGACAGGAATCTTCCTGGCTAGCCATAATTGACTGAGATAATGGATGGGCTGGACATGCCGAGATTCGGATTGGTCTGCCATGTAGCAGGCTTTTGTCTATAGTCGTGGCCAAAAGTTTTGAGAATGACACAAGTATTAATTTCCACAAAGTTTGCTGCTTCAGTGTCTTTAGATATTTTTGTCAGTTGTTACTATGAAATACTGAAGTATAATTACAAGCATTTTATACGTGTCAAAAGCTTTTATTGACAATTACATGAAGTTGATGCAAAGAGTCAATATTTGCAGTATTGACCCTTCTTTTTCAAGACCTCTGCAATCCGCCCTGGCATGCTGTCAATTAACTTCTGGGCCACATCCTGACTGATGGCAGCTCATTCTTAAATAATCAATGCTTGGAGTTTGTCAGAATTTGTGGGTTTTTGTTTGTCCACCAGCCTCTTGAGGATTGACCACAAGTTCTCAATGGGATTAAGGTTTAGGAGTTTCCTCGCCATTGACCCAAAATATCGATGTTTTGTTCCCGAGACACTTAGTTATCACTTTTGCCTTATGGCAAGGTGCTCCATCATGATGGAAAAGGCATTGTTCGTCACCAAACTGTTCCTGGGTGGTTGGGAGAAGTTGCTCTCGGAGGATGTGTTGGTACCATTCTTTATTCATGGCTGTGTTCTTATGAAAAAATTGTGAGTGAGCCCACTCCCTTGGCTGAGAAGCAACCCCACACATGAATGGTCTCAGGATGCTTTACTGTTGGCATGACACAGGACTGATGGTAGCGCTCACCTTGTCTTCTCCGGACAAGCTTTTTTTCCAGATGCCCCAAACAATCGGAAAGGGGATTCATCAGAGAAAATGACTTTACCCCAGTCATCAGCAGTCCAATCCCTGTACCTTTTGCAGAATATCAGTCTGTCCCTGATGTTTTTCCTGGAGAGAAGTGGCTTCTTTGCTGCCCTTCTTGACACCAGGACATCCTCCAAAAGTCTTCGCCTCATTGTGCGTGCAGATGCACTAACACCTGCCTGCTGCCATTCCTGAGCAAGCTCTGTACTGGTGGTGCCCCGATCCTGTAGCTGAATAAACTTTAGGAGACTGTCCTGGCGCTTGCTGGACTTTCTTGGACACCCTGAAGCCTTCTTCACAACAATTGAACTGCTCTCCTTGAATTTCTTGATGATCCGATAAATGGTTGATTTAGGTGAAATCTTACTGGCAGCAATATCCTTGCCTGTGAAGCCCTTTTTGTGCAAAGCAATGATGATGGCACGTGTTTGCTTGCAGGTAATCATGGTTGACAGAGGAAGAACAATGATTCCAAGCACTACCCTCCATTTGAAGCTTCCAGTCTGTTATTCGAACTCAAACAGCATGACAGAGGGATCTACAGCCTTGTCCTCGTCAACACTCACACCTGTGTTAATGAGAGAATCACTGGCATGATGTTAGCTGGTCCTTTTGTGGCAGGGCTGAAATGCAGTGGAAATGTTTTTGGGGGATTCAGTTCAGTTGCATGGCAAATAGGGACTTTGCAATTAATTGCAATTCATCCAATCACTCTTCATAACATTCTGGAGTATATGCAAATTGCCATCATACAGACTTTGTGAAAATTAATATTTGTGTCATTCTCAACTTTTGGCCATGACTGTATATTATGAGCTGCTCAGTATATGTAGGTAATCCTTTTAACGCAGCTTTTTTGAAAGATATCGCAGAAAAACTGCCCAAATTGTTATTTGCTAATGCTACCGCCACTTTCAAGATGAGAGCGAGTTTTGAAAATCAGTGGAATGTCCGGTGGAAAGCAGGTATGATAGCTAAGAGGAGATGGAGAAAATTCTGAGAGTCAAAAGGGATACAGAAGGCTGTTGTATAAAACACCTGTCTCTGGATTACATCTTCAAACTAAGCACAACCATGGCAACTGTAACGGGGAGGGAGAAGCGTTCATCCATGTATACGGATAAGAGTCTGGCACTTGCTGCATTTTCGAGATATTATATGTTTTCTCTAATTTTGTCATAAAGGTTGTTTTCATTGCAAGTTATGACACTGATAGCTAGCTAGCTAACATTAGCTGGATGGCTCACTAGCTAACACTACGTGTATGATCTGTGTAGTAATATTATTTGTATCTCAGAGCCATTTGCATTTGCTTCAGTTATATAGCCTAATGTTGAACTAGCTAGCTATCTTTGAACCTAGTTGTTTTTAAGCGTGATTCCACACAGCTACCTGCAGATTCATGCATGGTAGTAACATTATGAGATTGGGATTATGGTTCTTCATTTAGCTAGCTAAGCTACGTGTCTACTCAACTATACAAGTAACCATTTCACTGTACTGTTTTTACACTTTCTGTATCCTGTGCATGTAACGAAATAAACTTTTTATACAGTGTGTGTTCACCAGAGACGGTGCACAGCCAGGAACAACATGACCTGCACCAATGTCAAGTTGGTAGCCATAATGTTAAGGCCCAACAAGACAGTCTCAAAGTTCCTAAAAATTCTCAGGTAGGGAATCGTCCACTGCTTTTATCTGTGACCATAAGCTATTTTCTGTCATTGTAGCTCGCCATTAACTTGTAAATAATGATCTTGTTTTTAGTTATTTTCCTGTAATAATGAATACAAATTAACTAATGTTGTCAGCTATATGATATGGTCATTATTTGAGAACTGGTTAGTTAGCTAACTTAACATTAGCTAGCCTAGCTAACAACCTAGAAACAAACCAACACATTGTTTAGAAAGGTGCTTTTAGTTGCCTGGTTTGCTGAGATTGACATATACTAAATTCCTTTTTAAGCAGATGGGTACAATGAGATTGTTGAAATGAGACCCAATCCTATGCTATTTTTAGACCAGCAGGCTGCTTGCTCATTTATGTGTTCAATACGAATATTCACGATGACACTGCAACAACTGTCTGCAGACATGTCGATAGAAGTGAAGTCTCAAACCAGCCGTTAGTCTTGAAATCTTTGGTTGTTTAGTGCACTACCGTTACTCACTCTCTGTTCCCAGCACTGTGGCCTCACATGTGAATCCTTAAAGAGATGGAGGTGGGGCTAAGGCTTAGAGGGTGTGAACAATGCTGAATGTGTGTAGATAAAGAAGAGCTCTCCTGTAGGTGTGCCAAAACATTCAAAGGGACATTTTCTCAAAAGTGGTGTAGCAGGAAAAGGATATCTACTTCCAAAGCATAATTACTTTTCAATTGTTCCTCAACTGTAGCCAGTGCTTAATTTGAGCCGGATTCTGCTGGAACAGGATCCGGGACCTCGCTGTTTTGGACTATTTTGATCCCGAACCAATTTGTCCTTATACGGTAAAAAATTGCAATGTACAAATTTGAATAAAGCAATCAAAGTTAATTCTCCTGCCCCCACAAAAGAACGTGGTGCAACATTGTAACCTACTCTATGTGTGAGACGAACGGGTGGTGGCTGTGTGAGAAGCATGCCTGTATCTCTTACTCTCTTACTCTCTTACTTTCTTATTTGTCAGTGAACAAGCAGCATGCAGATAAAACAGACAAATACAATCGAGGGAAAACAGAGGTTGGAAAGCAAATGGCTCCTGCTGAAAAGAGAAGACTATGTTGCAGGCTACCAACATATTTGATGAACTTCAAATATTGTTTTACAAAGTAAAAGAAGCGAGAGAGGCTTTGGCACGGACGCATCGGCCATCACCAGCGCTTCCACACACCTAGGCCGAGGTTGTTTTTATTGATCTCAGATTCACATTTGTGCTGTATTAAAAATATTCTGCCAACATCTCCAGTCACTTAAAATTGCATGAAATGTGTTTATAAAAGGCCACATTCTTCCCGGACCCTAGGCTACAAAAATGTTTCCCAATGTGTGCATCTTGTGTAAGTGCCTCTACTCTACTGCTCTATGTCACCACGTATGCAATGATATGCATGCAATGCTTTACTATAAAGGTACCTCGGAACCTCAGAACTTCTCAACCCCCTCTCGTGCTCCTTTTTCTTCCAGAGCCTCCGAGTTACAAATTAAGCACTGACTGTAGTGTAAGACATCAAATGTTCTAGCTCGAGTCTCTTACTTTTATCCAATGTATAAAAAAAAACACCATTGCAAATGTTGCGACATAAGACCGAATCGAGCCGGTCGGTCACATATTTGCTTAATGAAAACTACAACTCCCTTCAACATCCCACATAGTTAATGACTGGATTTCTCCTGAAGTATTTGATTTCTCTCCAGAGAAACGGCGCATTAGGCTCACTCCCAAAAAA
>NC_068452.1:20850250-20851773 GCF_023373465.1 Oncorhynchus keta
TTTACAAACGATTTCGGACGTCTAGTAAGGGACCGTACATTTGCAATATGGACTTTCTCACTAACCATACAGGTACTGCCGAATTCTTCCTTAAGGTATGCAAGGGCCGCAGCTTTTGTGGAGCGATGCTTCGAGGGTGACTGTTAACGTGTGCAGAGCGTCCCTGGTTCGTGCCCAGGTCGGGGCGAGGGGACGGACGTAAAGTCTATACTGTTACACCTACATGGCGGAATATTCAAGATACAAGAACCATTTGAACAGTTTGCTACGACAGCGGATGAAGGAGCGTGGAGATGTGGAAATGGACAGTGGGGAAGAAGTAAAGGAGTGTAGAGGGAAGCAATGTGGTGAGGAAGATGGGTGTCAAATACAAAAAGGCAAAAATGCTCTCCGGTAGATCCAACATTTAACCTGCTGAGTTCGGGCCTCTTCCCGATGATGACAAGGATGGTTCTGGAGAGAATGGATCCTTGCCTTCTGGCTCATCCATATGTGATGTCAGGATGGGTGGAGAAGAGGTTGGGGACTGTTGAATCTGCACCATGCGTCTTGGGACAAGAACTTTGATTTGCTATGCTCTCCGGAGCTGAGCGCTGTTGAAAGGAGTGATAACTGGTGTGGTGTTAAATGTTGAGAACCAACTGAAATGGAAGATTCCCGGTGTCTTTGACGCCTGCCGTTTGGTGTGACGCAGACCCGGTGAAGAGCGTGGTGAAACAGAGAAGATACTGTCTGTCCTGCTGAGTTTTGATGCAGTCTTTACCAGACAATGTCAAGTTAGGAAGTGTCAGTTATGCAGTGGGACCTTTGGTTCCGACCCCTAGTTTGGTAACAGCTGCTGTACAGTAACCGAATAAACATCTGCATTTTGAAATAGTATTTTTTAATTCAAATTATAATATATTTTATTAACAAAAACACAAATATGTTGATTAAAACGTATTGTAGATGTTGTGTTTTCATTTTTTGAATACTGGGCTTACAGTAGTAATGGACGTGGATCGCAGTTCACACCTTCATGAGAAATTAAATTGGACAATAGCTAGCCGAAAGGCTCATAATAGCCAATTGTTGATGGAAACTTATTTGAATGATTGTATAGAAACACACATGCCACATAACAAACTGTGATCGTATAACAAAATAAACTATATCATAAACTGCCTAAATGGCACCCTATGAAGAATTAGTTTTGTTGAAAATATGGCTTAACATGTTTATTTACCACAGTGTGAAACTTGAGTTAAAAAAAAAATGCAGTTTTCCATCCACCCATTAGAAAGAAAAAAAGGCGACTAATTTCTTCAATATAATTATTCATTCAGTTAAACCAATAAAACTGTCTTGTGGTCTTACTGCAGGCCCGCAGTATTTCTTTCAGGCTGGAATAGATGTGCTCAAAGATGCCCTCTGGTGGTCTGAATGAGCATTAACGGCAACAACGGTTGACAGTAAAATACTCTGATCTCACGCACTTTAAGGTACCTTACCATACCGCACAGCAGTACAATGCAACTACTAAA